>NW_026019965.1:0-5269 GCF_900185275.1 Solanum verrucosum
GATTTAGTGTTTAGGGTTTAGGGTTTGCTGTTTGGGTTTGGGATTTACGGTATTAGGTTTAGGGTTTAGGTTTTGAGTTTGGGATATAGGGTTTGGGGCTTAGTTTTTACGGTATAGGGTTTAGGGTTTAAGATTTAGGCTTCAGAGATTAAGGTTTAGGGTTTAGGGTTGAGGGTTTATAGTTTAGGGTTTAGGTTTAGGGTTTAGGGTTTTTGGTTTGTGCTTTAGGGTTTAGGGTTTAGGATATAGGGTTTAGTGTTTGGGGTGTGGGGTTTAGGGTATAAGGTATAGGGTTTAGGGTTTAGGGATTAGGGCTTAGAGTTTAGGGTTTAGGGTTTAGATTTTAGGGTTTGAGGTTTAAGGTTTGGGTTAAGGTTATAGGGCTTGGGCTTTGAATTTAGGGTTTGCGTTTTTGGGTTTGGGGTTTAGGGTTGATGTTTTGGGTTTGGGATTTAGTGTTTGGGGTTTAGTGTTTATGGTATAGGGTTCAGGGATTAAAAAAATTTCCAAGTGTCCAAATTCATTTCTTCTTCTGAACTCTTTTATTTCAGGTCCACTTTTGGCTATGCATGGGAATGGGTATAAGTATTCAGTTTTGGGTTTAGGGTTTGGGGTATAGGGTTTAGGGTGTAGTGTTTACGGTTGGGGTTTAGGGTTTGGGGTTTAGGCTTTAGGTTTCAGGGTTTAGGGTTTTGGATTTAGTGTTTAGGGTTTTGGGTTAAGTTTTCACGGTTTAGTGTTAAGGTTGTAGGGTTTGGATTTAGGGTTTGGAGTTTAGTGTTTATGGTTTAGGCTTTAGGGTTTGGGATTTAGGGTTTGGTGTTTAGGGTTTAGGATTTTGCGTTTAAGTTTAGGTTATAATGTTTAGGGTTTATGGTTTATGGATTTGGTTTGGTGTTTAGGGTTTGGGGTTTAATGTTTGGAGTTTAGGCTTTAGGATTTAGAGTTTAGGGTTCAGGGTTAGGGCTTAGGTTTAGGGTTTAGGGTTTAGGGTTTATGGTTTATGGTTTGGGGTTTATGGTTGAGGGTTTAATGTTTATGGTTTATAGTTTAGGGTTTAGGGTTTAGGGTTTAGCGATTATGGGTTAGGGTTTATAGTTTAGGGTTTAGGGTTTGGTGTTTGGGGTTTAGGGTTTGGGGTTTAGGGTTTTTGGTTTAGGATTTTGGGTTTGGGGTGTGGGTTTAGGGTTTAGGGTATTGGGTTTAAGGTTTAGGGTTTAGGGTTTAACATTTAATTTTTAGGGTTTATGGTATGGGGTTTAGGGTTTAGTGTTTAAGGTGTGGGGTATAGGGTTTAGGATTTATGGTATGGGGTCTACTGTTTAGTGTTTAGGTTTTAGGGTTTTGGGTATAGGATAGATGGTATAGGTTTTAGGGTTTAGATTTTAGGGTTGAGGATTTAGGGTTTAGGGTTTAGGGTTGAGGATTTATTGTTTAGCACTTAGGATTTACGGTTTAGGGTTTAGGATTTACGGTTTAGGGTCTAAGGTTGATTGTTTAGGGTTTGGGCTTGGGTTTGGGTTATTGGGTTTATGGTTTAGGGTTTGGGTTTAGGATTTTGGGTTTGTGGTTTAGGTTTTAGGGTTTAGGATTTTGGGTTTGGTATTTAGAGTTTATGGTTTAGTGTTTGCGATTTGGGTTTGGGATTTAGGGTATTGGGTTTAGGGCTTAGGTTTTGGGTTTGGAATTTAGGGATTGGGGTTTAGGGTTTGGGGTTTAGTGTATAGGGTATAGGGTTTTGGGATTAAAATTTTTTCCAAGTGTCCAAATTCATTTCTTCTTCTGAACTCTTTTATTTCTGGTCCAATTTTGGCTATGTATGGGTATGGGTATAGGTATTGAGTTTAGGGTTTGGACTATAGGGTTTAGGGTGTAGTGTTTATGGTTGGGGTTTAGGGTTTGAGGTGTAGGCTTTGGGGTTCAGGGTTTAGTGTTTAGGGTATAGTGTTTAGGGTTTGGGTTAATCTTTCAGGGTGTAGAGTTAAGGTTATAGGGTTTGGAGTTTAGTGTTTAGGGTTTAGGCTTTAGGATTTGGGATTTAGGGTCTAGGGTTTTGTCACGACCCAAGCCTAGGGCCTAGACGTGACCGGCGAATGGGGAACCCGAAGGAACCCCAAACAAGCCTCATAGCGTATCATTACACATCCTTGGTCGCGGAAGCAATTAAAATGACCATAAGAAATAAGCATAATCAAAGGGGGAAATCGGGACTAAGGGAGCAAGAGAAAAAAAGAAGAAATGGTACATAAATACCATAGATGAGTCAAGCTCAAGCATAATACACAACTTGTCCAACACCACCTCTAAACATGAGTACTTAGCGGGGGCCAAGACAAACTACCGGGCTCACCCTCATAGTCAAAACATAACTAAAAAGAAAAGTCTTATACATAGCAAAAGATCATGAGCAACGTCCCCGGAATGGAGGACTCACCAATAACCTTGATAGGAAATCGTATTAGCCACGCGGAGGAGGATGGTCAAGCGGTGCTCCGGTCCCTACATGGTGACATCATGTAGGCATAGAGTATGCGTTAGTACGTTTGAATGTACTAAGTATGTGGGATGCAATGCAATGCTACAATAGATAGACATCATAGGAAAAATGCATAATCATACCCGATAGATAGCACATAAATGAAATGATGTATATAATGACGCTTACATAAAAATCATATTTAGTGGGACGTAGTACATGTGTGGTGAGTGACCATCAATATAGTATTTCCAAGGCCTACCACCCCCTTGGAGAGGCGAAAGAGGTACAAACCCCTCAATGTGGTTACCCGGGCCTACCACCCCCCGAGCTAGGGACCAAGGTACCAACCCTCGATATGGTTATACGGGCCTACTACCCCCCGTACTAGGCAACCAAGGTACAAACCCCTCGATACGGTTATACGGGCCTACTACCCCCCGTACTAGGCAACCAAGGTACCAACCCCTTGATACGGTTACCCGGGCCTACAACCCCCCGAGCTAGGCTTGGTCGACTCACACACTATATAGAGAAAATCATATACATGTATCCATTTCATCATCATTTCAATACTTATATAATCATCCGACTCATAGGACGTACATTGGACCTTCCATTTCATAAGAATTCTATAAATGGCATTTTATCAAACATATGGTGGGCTACTTGTTCATGTAAATAAAATCATGTGTTTCAAGAGTACTAAGTCCAACCAATTTCAAAATCCATATAAAACAGCCCACCAACAACATACATATATATATACATATATAACAACCTTCATAATTTGATCATGGAGGCATGAAAACCATAAACATCATATAATCATTCCATTTCATGATAATATACAAAAATAGACCATAATAGGATGTGTAGTAATAATTCCATAATTCAAGAGTTCATAAATGATCATAAGGACCCATAAACTTGAAGTAAAATAGAGGATAAATGGTTGGACTTGTGGAAAGGAAGGTTTCCACAATCAATCCACATACCTCAACTTTGGAGAATTCTTGATGAAGATTGGAATGGAGAATTGCTTGAGATTGAATCTTGAATCCGGAATTAAAGCTTGGGATCCTTGAATTTGGTTGATGATCTTGGTGGAATTTTTGGAGAGGGTTTAGAGAGAGTTTTTGGATGTTTGAGAAATGTTTTAGAGACTTGGAATGAACTAATGATATATAGGGAATATCATATGCCCTTTTGGAAAAAAAATTGTCCAACACTTAGAAAAATTAATGGGGCGGGTGAACAGTGTTTCGGCTTACTGGAAATGGCACTTTTCTGCCGGTGAGGTTTTACGAAAATGGTCATAACTCCTTCATCCTAACTCGGAATGAGGTGAAACAAATTGCGTTGGAAAGCTAACTCACAGAGCTTTAATTTTGATAGTTTGAGCTCCTTCCAGTTCCTTGTGTGCTGAGAGATATGCCCTTTTAAAGTTGACCCTCAAAATCGCATTTTTTTGCGATTTTCGAAATTTGATACGGTTGTTCTAAAATTCGGGTTAGACCCATTTCCCACTCAATTTGACCCCCTGAATAAGAATATGAAGTCGAATTTCCGAAATCATGCACGGATTTTGAGATATATGGAAATTACAATTATAGGTGTTTCCGAAGCACATTTTCGGGCATTTTTGGGGTCGTTTCAGGTTTATGGTTTAGGGTTTAGGATTTTGCATTTAATCTTGGCATATATGGTTTAGGGGTTTGGTTTGGGGTTTAGGGCTTATTATTTAGGGTTTATGGTTTATTCTTTAGGGTTTAGGGTTTAGGGTGTAGGGTATAGGGTTGTGGATTAGGGATTAGGGTTTGGGGTTTAGGGTTTAGGGTTTAGGGTATAGAGTTTAGGGTTTAGGGACTAGAGCATAGAGTTTAGGGTTTAGGGTTTAGGGTATAGGGTTTGGGGTTTCGGGTATAGGGTTTGGATTAAGGTTATAGGGTTTAGTGTTTTGGGTTTAAGGTTTAGGGTTTAGCGTTTAGGGTTTAGAGTATAAGGTATAGGGTATAGGGATTAGGGTTTAGGGTTTGGTATTTATGGTTTAGGGTTTAGGGTATAGAGTTTAGGGTTTAGGGACTAGAGCTTAGTGTTTAGGGTTTAGGGTTTAGATTTTAGGATTTGGGGTTTAGGGTTTAGGGTTTGGATTAATGGTCTAGGGTTTAGTGTTTTGGGTTTAAGGTTTAGGTTTTAGGGTTTAGGGTGTAGGGTTTAGTGTTTAGTGTTGAATGTTTAGGGTTAGGGTTTAGGGTTAGGGTTTTCGGTTTAGGGTTAAGGGTTTTGGGTTAGGGGTTAGGGTTTAGGGTTTAGTATTTAAGATTTAGGGTTCAGGGATTATGGTTTAGGGTTTAGGGTTTAAGGTTAATGGTTTAGGGATTAAGGTTTAGGGTTTTGGTTTGTGGTTTAGGGTTTATAGTTTAGGGTTTAGGTTTGGGGTTCAGGGTTTATGGTTGATGGTTTAGGGTTTAGGATATAGGGTTTAGGGTTTAATGTTTGGGGTTTGTGTATAGGGTATAGTGTATAGGGTTTAGGGATTAGGTTTTAGGGTTTAGGGATTAGGGCTTAGAGTTTAGGCTTTAGGGTTTAGATTTTAGGGTTTGGGGTTTAACGTTTTGGTTAAGGGTATTGGGTTTAGGTTTTGGATTTAAGGTTTAGGGTTTAGGGTTTAGGATTTAGCGTTTAAGAATTACGATTTAGGGTTAGGGTTTAGGGTTGAGGGTTTAGGGTTAGGGTTTAGGGTTTGGGGCTTAATGTTTAGGGTTCAGGCATTAAATTTTAAGGTTCGGA
>NW_026019966.1:0-11366 GCF_900185275.1 Solanum verrucosum
TATCAAAGAATGAGTAAAAGGCGTTTTTTGGGAAAATAGACCCGCGCAAACCGCGTCACGGTGGTTTGGCTGCGTAGATATCGAATAAATACGCAGGTTCAACAAAAATATCGCATCAAACGGACGTCCGAGGATCGAGTTATGGCCGTTTGAATTTCCTTTTTCCTTTCTCATCTTATTTCTACTATTCAAAGAATGAGTAGAATGCGTTTTTTGAGAAATCGGCTCTCTCAAACCACCTTACGGTAGTTTGGTTGGGTAGATATCGAAAAAATACGCGGGTTCAAAAAAAAATCGCCTGAAACGGACGTCCGAGGACCGAGTTATGGCCGTTTGAAATTTCCCAAATCCACAGCTACCTTCAATTTTTAAGACGCTGAATTTTCAGATGATCGTAACTTTTGACTCGAACGTCCGTTTGACGCAATCTTTTTTTTGGATCCTCGTATTTTTTCGAGATCTATTTGAAAAACTCATCCGCTTCAACTGAATATCTTTTTTTATTTTTTCATCATATTTCTACTATTCAAAGAATGAGTAAAAGGCGTTTTTGGGAAAATAGACCCGCGCAAACCGCGTCACGGTGGTTTGGCTGCGTAGATATCGAATAAATACGCAGGTTCAACAAAAATATCGCATCAAACGGACGTCCGAGGATCGAGTTATGGCCGTTTGAATTTCCTTTTTCCTTTCTCATCTTATTTCTACTATTCAAAGAATGAGTAGAATGCGTTTTTTGAGAAATCGGCTCTCTCAAACCACCTTACGGTAGTTTGGTTGGGTAGATATCGAAAAAATACGCGGGTTCAAAAAAAAATCGCCTGAAACGGACGTCCGAGGACCGAGTTATGGCCGTTTGAAATTTCCCAAATCCACAGCTACCTTCAATTTTTAAGACGCTGAATTTTCAGATGATCGTAACTTTTGACTCGAACGTCCGTTTGACGCAATCTTTTTTTTGGATCCTCGTATTTTTTCGAGATCTATTTGAAAAACTCATCCGCTTCAACTGAATATCTTTTTTTATTTTTTCATCATATTTCTACTATTCAAAGAATGAGTAAAAGGCGTTTTTGGGAAAATAGACCCGCGCAAACCGCGTCACGGTGGTTTGGCTGCGTAGATATCGAATAAATACGCAGGTTCAACAAAAATATCGCATCAAACGGACGTCCGAGGATCGAGTTATGGCCGTTTGAATTTCCTTTTTCCTTTCTCATCTTATTTCTACTATTCAAAGAATGAGTAGAATGCGTTTTTTGAGAAATCGGCTCTCTCAAACCACCTTACGGTAGTTTGGTTGGGTAGATATCGAAAAAATACGCGGGTTCAAAAAAAAATCGCCTGAAACGGACGTCCGAGGACCGAGTTATGGCCGTTTGAAATTTCCCAAATCCACAGCTACCTTCAATTTTTAAGACGCTGAATTTTCAGATGATCGTAACTTTTGACTCGAACGTCCGTTTGACGCAATCTTTTTTTTGGATCCTCGTATTTTTTCGAGATCTATTTGAAAAACTCATCCGCTTCAACTGAATATCTTTTTTTATTTTTTCATCATATTTCTACTATTCAAAGAATGAGTAAAAGGCGTTTTTGGGAAAATAGACCCGCGCAAACCGCGTCACGGTGGTTTGGCTGCGTAGATATCGAATAAATACGCAGGTTCAACAAAAATATCGCATCAAACGGACGTCCGAGGATCGAGTTATGGCCGTTTGAATTTCCTTTTTCCTTTCTCATCTTATTTCTACTATTCAAAGAATGAGTAGAATGCGTTTTTTGAGAAATCGGCTCTCTCAAACCACCTACGTAGTTTGGTTGGGTAGATATCGAAAAAATAGCGGGTTCAAAAAGAAAATCGCCTGAAACGGACGTCCGAGACCGAGTTATGGCCGTTTGAAATTTCCCAAATCCACAGCTACCTTCAATTTTTAAGACGCTGAATTTTCAGATGATCGTAACTTTTGACTCGAACGTCCGTTTGACGCAATCTTTTTTTTGGATCCTCGTATTTTTTCGAGATCTATTTGAAAAACTCATCCGCTTCAACTGAATATCTTTTTTTATTTTTTCATCATATTTCTACTATTCAAAGAATGAGTAAAAGGCGTTTTTGGGAAAATAGACCCGCGCAAACCGCGTCACGGTGGTTTGGCTGCGTAGATATCGAATAAATACGCAGGTTCAACAAAAATATCGCATCAAACGGACGTCCGAGGATCGAGTTATGGCCGTTTGAATTTCCTTTTTCCTTTCTCATCTTATTTCTACTATTCAAAGAATGAGTAGAATGCGTTTTTTGAGAAATCGGCTCTCTCAAACCACCTTACGGTAGTTTGGTTGGGTAGATATCGAAAAAATACGCGGGTTCAAAAAAAAATCGCCTGAAACGGACGTCCGAGGACCGAGTTATGGCCGTTTGAAATTTCCCAAATCCACAGCTACCTTCAATTTTTAAGACGCTGAATTTTCAGATGATCGTAACTTTTGACTCGAACGTCCGTTTGACGCAATCTTTTTTTTGGATCCTCGTATTTTTTCGAGATCTATTTGAAAAACTCATCCGCTTCAACTGAATATCTTTTTTTATTTTTTCATCATATTTCTACTATTCAAAGAATGAGTAAAAGGCGTTTTTGGGAAAATAGACCCGCGCAAACCGCGTCACGGTGGTTTGGCTGCGTAGATATCGAATAAATACGCAGGTTCAACAAAAATATCGCATCAAACGGACGTCCGAGGATCGAGTTATGGCCGTTTGAATTTCCTTTTTCCTTTCTCATCTTATTTCTACTATTCAAAGAATGAGTAGAATGCGTTTTTTGAGAAATCGGCTCTCTCAAACCACCTTACGGTAGTTTGGTTGGGTAGATATCGAAAAAATACGCGGGTTCAAAAAAAAATCGCCTGAAACGGACGTCCGAGGACCGAGTTATGGCCGTTTGAAATTTCCCAAATCCACAGCTACCTTCAATTTTTAAGACGCTGAATTTTCAGATGATCGTAACTTTTGACTCGAACGTCCGTTTGACGCAATCTTTTTTTTGGATCCTCGTATTTTTTCGAGATCTATTTGAAAAACTCATCCGCTTCAACTGAATATCTTTTTTTATTTTTTCATCATATTTCTACTATTCAAAGAATGAGTAAAAGGCGTTTTTGGGAAAATAGACCCGCGCAAACCGCGTCACGGTGGTTTGGCTGCGTAGATATCGAATAAATACGCAGGTTCAACAAAAATATCGCATCAAACGGACGTCCGAGGATCGAGTTATGGCCGTTTGAATTTCCTTTTTCCTTTCTCATCTTATTTCTACTATTCAAAGAATGAGTAGAATGCGTTTTTTGAGAAATCGGCTCTCTCAAACCACCTTACGGTAGTTTGGTTGGTAGATATCGAAAAAATAGGCGGGTTCAAAAAAAAATCGCCTGAAACGGACGTCCGAGACCGAGTTATGGCCGTTTGAAATTTCCCAAATCCACAGCTACCTTCAATTTTTAAGACGCTGAATTTTCAGATGATCGTAACTTTTGACTCGAACGTCCGTTTGACGCAATCTTTTTTTTGGATCCTCGTATTTTTTCGAGATCTATTTGAAAAACTCATCCGCTTCAACTGAATATCTTTTTTTATTTTTTCATCATATTTCTACTATTCAAAGAATGAGTAAAAGGCGTTTTTGGGAAAATAGACCCGCGCAAACCGCGTCACGGTGGTTTGGCTGCGTAGATATCGAATAAATACGCAGGTTCAACAAAAATATCGCATCAAACGGACGTCCGAGGATCGAGTTATGGCCGTTTGAATTTCCTTTTTCCTTTCTCATCTTATTTCTACTATTCAAAGAATGAGTAGAATGCGTTTTTTGAGAAATCGGCTCTCTCAAACCACCTTACGGTAGTTTGGTTGGGTAGATATCGAAAAAATACGCGGGTTCAAAAAAAAATCGCCTGAAACGGACGTCCGAGGACCGAGTTATGGCCGTTTGAAATTTCCCAAATCCACAGCTACCTTCAATTTTTAAGACGCTGAATTTTCAGATGATCGTAACTTTTGACTCGAACGTCCGTTTGACGCAATCTTTTTTTTGGATCCTCGTATTTTTTCGAGATCTATTTGAAAAACTCATCCGCTTCAACTGAATATCTTTTTTTATTTTTTCATCATATTTCTACTATTCAAAGAATGAGTAAAAGGCGTTTTTGGGAAAATAGACCCGCGCAAACCGCGTCACGGTGGTTTGGCTGCGTAGATATCGAATAAATACGCAGGTTCAACAAAAATATCGCATCAAACGGACGTCCGAGGATCGAGTTATGGCCGTTTGAATTTCCTTTTTCCTTTCTCATCTTATTTCTACTATTCAAAGAATGAGTAGAATGCGTTTTTTGAGAAATCGGCTCTCTCAAACCACCTACGGTAGTTTGGTTGGGTAGATATCGAAAAAATACGCGGGTTCAAAAAAAAATCGCCTGAAACGGACGTCCGAGCCCGAGTTATGGCCGTTTGAAATTTCCCAAATCCACAGCTACCTTCAATTTTTAAGACGCTGAATTTTCAGATGATCGTAACTTTTGACTCGAACGTCCGTTTGACGCAATCTTTTTTTTGGATCCTCGTATTTTTTCGAGATCTATTTGAAAAACTCATCCGCTTCAACTGAATATCTTTTTTTATTTTTTCATCATATTTCTACTATTCAAAGAATGAGTAAAAGGCGTTTTTGGGAAAATAGACCCGCGCAAACCGCGTCACGGTGGTTTGGCTGCGTAGATATCGAATAAATACGCAGGTTCAACAAAAATATCGCATCAAACGGACGTCCGAGGATCGAGTTATGGCCGTTTGAATTTCCTTTTTCCTTTCTCATCTTATTTCTACTATTCAAAGAATGAGTAGAATGCGTTTTTTGAGAAATCGGCTCTCTCAAACCACCTACGGTAGTTTGGTTGGGTAGATATCGAAAAAATACGCGGGTTCAAAAAAAAATCGCCTGAAACGGACGTCCGAGGACCGAGTTATGGCCGTTTGAAATTTCCCAAATCCACAGCTACCTTCAATTTTTAAGACGCTGAATTTTCAGATGATCGTAACTTTTGACTCGAACGTCCGTTTGACGCAATCTTTTTTTTGGATCCTCGTATTTTTTCGAGATCTATTTGAAAAACTCATCCGCTTCAACTGAATATCTTTTTTTATTTTTTCATCATATTTCTACTATTCAAAGAATGAGTAAAAGGCGTTTTTGGGAAAATAGACCCGCGCAAACCGCGTCACGGTGGTTTGGCTGCGTAGATATCGAATAAATACGCAGGTTCAACAAAAATATCGCATCAAACGGACGTCCGAGGATCGAGTTATGGCCGTTTGAATTTCCTTTTTCCTTTCTCATCTTATTTCTACTATTCAAAGAATGAGTAGAATGCGTTTTTTGAGAAATCGGCTCTCTCAAACCACCTTACGGTAGTTTGGTTGGGTAGATATCAAAAAAATACGCGGGTTCAAAAAAAAATCGCCTGAAACGGACGTCCGAGACCGAGTTATGGCCGTTTGAAATTTCCCAAATCCACAGCTACCTTCAATTTTTAAGACGCTGAATTTTCAGATGATCGTAACTTTTGACTCGAACGTCCGTTTGACGCAATCTTTTTTTTGGATCCTCGTATTTTTTCGAGATCTATTTGAAAAACTCATCCGCTTCAACTGAATATCTTTTTTTATTTTTTCATCATATTTCTACTATTCAAAGAATGAGTAAAAGGCGTTTTTGGGAAAATAGACCCGCGCAAACCGCGTCACGGTGGTTTGGCTGCGTAGATATCGAATAAATACGCAGGTTCAACAAAAATATCGCATCAAACGGACGTCCGAGGATCGAGTTATGGCCGTTTGAATTTCCTTTTTCCTTTCTCATCTTATTTCTACTATTCAAAGAATGAGTAGAATGCGTTTTTTGAGAAATCGGCTCTCTCAAACCACCTTACGGTAGTTTGGTTGGGTAGATATCGAAAAAATACGCGGGTTCAAAAAAAAATCGCCTGAAACGGACGTCCGAGGACCGAGTTATGGCCGTTTGAAATTTCCCAAATCCACAGCTACCTTCAATTTTTAAGACGCTGAATTTTCAGATGATCGTAACTTTTGACTCGAACGTCCGTTTGACGCAATCTTTTTTTTGGATCCTCGTATTTTTTCGAGATCTATTTGAAAAACTCATCCGCTTCAACTGAATATCTTTTTTTATTTTTTCATCATATTTCTACTATTCAAAGAATGAGTAAAAGGCGTTTTTGGGAAAATAGACCCGCGCAAACCGCGTCACGGTGGTTTGGCTGCGTAGATATCGAATAAATACGCAGGTTCAACAAAAATATCGCATCAAACGGACGTCCGAGGATCGAGTTATGGCCGTTTGAATTTCCTTTTTCCTTTCTCATCTTATTTCTACTATTCAAAGAATGAGTAGAATGCGTTTTTTGAGAAATCGGCTCTCTCAAACCACCTTACGGTAGTTTGGTTGGGTAGATATCGAAAAAATACGCGGGTTCAAAAAAAAATCGCCTGAAACGGACGTCCGAGGACCGAGTTATGGCCGTTTGAAATTTCCCAAATCCACAGCTACCTTCAATTTTTAAGACGCTGAATTTTCAGATGATCGTAACTTTTGACTCGAACGTCCGTTTGACGCAATCTTTTTTTTGGATCCTCGTATTTTTTCGAGATCTATTTGAAAAACTCATCCGCTTCAACTGAATATCTTTTTTTATTTTTTCATCATATTTCTACTATTCAAAGAATGAGTAAAAGGCGTTTTTGGGAAAATAGACCCGCGCAAACCGCGTCACGGTGGTTTGGCTGCGTAGATATCGAATAAATACGCAGGTTCAACAAAAATATCGCATCAAACGGACGTCCGAGGATCGAGTTATGGCCGTTTGAATTTCCTTTTTCCTTTCTCATCTTATTTCTACTATTCAAAGAATGAGTAGAATGCGTTTTTTGAGAAATCGGCTCTCTCAAACCACCTTACGGTAGTTTGGTTGGGTAGATATCGAAAAAATACGCGGGTTCAAAAAAAAATCGCCTGAAACGGACGTCCGAGGACCGAGTTATGGCCGTTTGAAATTTCCCAAATCCACAGCTACCTTCAATTTTTAAGACGCTGAATTTTCAGATGATCGTAACTTTTGACTCGAACGTCCGTTTGACGCAATCTTTTTTTTGGATCCTCGTATTTTTTCGAGATCTATTTGAAAAACTCATCCGCTTCAACTGAATATCTTTTTTTATTTTTTCATCATATTTCTACTATTCAAAGAATGAGTAAAAGGCGTTTTTGGGAAAATAGACCCGCGCAAACCGCGTCACGGTGGTTTGGCTGCGTAGATATCGAATAAATACGCAGGTTCAACAAAAATATCGCATCAAACGGACGTCCGAGGATCGAGTTATGGCCGTTTGAATTTCCTTTTTCCTTTCTCATCTTATTTCTACTATTCAAAGAATGAGTAGAATGCGTTTTTTGAGAAATCGGCTCTCTCAAACCACCTTACGGTAGTTTGGTTGGGTAGATATCGAAAAAATACGCGGGTTCAAAAAAAAATCGCCTGAAACGGACGTCCGAGGACCGAGTTATGGCCGTTTGAAATTTCCCAAATCCACAGCTACCTTCAATTTTTAAGACGCTGAATTTTCAGATGATCGTAACTTTTGACTCGAACGTCCGTTTGACGCAATCTTTTTTTTGGATCCTCGTATTTTTTCGAGATCTATTTGAAAAACTCATCCGCTTCAACTGAATATCTTTTTTTATTTTTTCATCATATTTCTACTATTCAAAGAATGAGTAAAAGGCGTTTTTGGGAAAATAGACCCGCGCAAACCGCGTCACGGTGGTTTGGCTGCGTAGATATCGAATAAATACGCAGGTTCAACAAAAATATCGCATCAAACGGACGTCCGAGGATCGAGTTATGGCCGTTTGAATTTCCTTTTTCCTTTCTCATCTTATTTCTACTATTCAAAGAATGAGTAGAATGCGTTTTTTGAGAAATCGGCTCTCTCAAACCACCTTACGGTAGTTTGGTTGGGTAGATATCGAAAAAATACGCGGGTTCAAAAAAAAATCGCCTGAAACGGACGTCCGAGGACCGAGTTATGGCCGTTTGAAATTTCCCAAATCCACAGCTACCTTCAATTTTTAAGACGCTGAATTTTCAGATGATCGTAACTTTTGACTCGAACGTCCGTTTGACGCAATCTTTTTTTTGGATCCTCGTATTTTTTCGAGATCTATTTGAAAAACTCATCCGCTTCAACTGAATATCTTTTTTTATTTTTTCATCATATTTCTACTATTCAAAGAATGAGTAAAAGGCGTTTTTGGGAAAATAGACCCGCGCAAACCGCGTCACGGTGGTTTGGCTGCGTAGATATCGAATAAATACGCAGGTTCAACAAAAATATCGCATCAAACGGACGTCCGAGGATCGAGTTATGGCCGTTTGAATTTCCTTTTTCCTTTCTCATCTTATTTCTACTATTCAAAGAATGAGTAGAATGCGTTTTTTGAGAAATCGGCTCTCTCAAACCACCTTACGGTAGTTTGGTTGGGTAGATATCGAAAAAATACGCGGGTTCAAAAAAAAATCGCCTGAAACGGACGTCCGAGCCCGAGTTATGGCCGTTTGAAATTTCCCAAATCCACAGCTACCTTCAATTTTTAAGACGCTGAATTTTCAGATGATCGTAACTTTTGACTCGAACGTCCGTTTGACGCAATCTTTTTTTTGGATCCTCGTATTTTTTCGAGATCTATTTGAAAAACTCATCCGCTTCAACTGAATATCTTTTTTTATTTTTTCATCATATTTCTACTATTCAAAGAATGAGTAAAAGGCGTTTTTGGGAAAATAGACCCGCGCAAACCGCGTCACGGTGGTTTGGCTGCGTAGATATCGAATAAATACGCAGGTTCAACAAAAATATCGCATCAAACGGACGTCCGAGGATCGAGTTATGGCCGTTTGAATTTCCTTTTTCCTTTCTCATCTTATTTCTACTATTCAAAGAATGAGTAGAATGCGTTTTTTGAGAAATCGGCTCTCTCAAACCACCTTACGGTAGTTTGGTTGGGTAGATATCAAAAAAATACGCGGGTTCAAAAAAAAATCGCCTGAAACGGACGTCCGAGGACCGAGTTATGGCCGTTTGAAATTTCCCAAATCCACAGCTACCTTCAATTTTTAAGACGCTGAATTTTCAGATGATCGTAACTTTTGACTCGAACGTCCGTTTGACGCAATCTTTTTTTTGGATCCTCGTATTTTTTCGAGATCTATTTGAAAAACTCATCCGCTTCAACTGAATATCTTTTTTTATTTTTTCATCATATTTCTACTATTCAAAGAATGAGTAAAAGGCGTTTTTGGGAAAATAGACCCGCGCAAACCGCGTCACGGTGGTTTGGCTGCGTAGATATCGAATAAATACGCAGGTTCAACAAAAATATCGCATCAAACGGACGTCCGAGGATCGAGTTATGGCCGTTTGAATTTCCTTTTTCCTTTCTCATCTTATTTCTACTATTCAAAGAATGAGTAGAATGCGTTTTTTGAGAAATCGGCTCTCTCAAACCACCTTACGGTAGTTTGGTTGGGTAGATATCGAAAAAATACGCGGGTTCAAAAAAAAATCGCCTGAAACGGACGTCCGAGACCGAGTTATGGCCGTTTGAAATTTCCCAAATCCACAGCTACCTTCAATTTTTAAGACGCTGAATTTTCAGATGATCGTAACTTTTGACTCGAACGTCCGTTTGACGCAATCTTTTTTTTGGATCCTCGTATTTTTTCGAGATCTATTTGAAAAACTCATCCGCTTCAACTGAATATCTTTTTTTATTTTTTCATCATATTTCTACTATTCAAAGAATGAGTAAAAGGCGTTTTTGGGAAAATAGACCCGCGCAAACCGCGTCACGGTGGTTTGGCTGCGTAGATATCGAATAAATACGCAGGTTCAACAAAAATATCGCATCAAACGGACGTCCGAGGATCGAGTTATGGCCGTTTGAATTTCCTTTTTCCTTTCTCATCTTATTTCTACTATTCAAAGAATGAGTAGAATGCGTTTTTTGAGAAATCGGCTCTCTCAAACCACCTTACGGTAGTTTGGTTGGGTAGATATCGAAAAAATACGCGGGTTCAAAAAAAAATCGCCTGAAACGGACGTCCGAGGACCGAGTTATGGCCGTTTGAAATTTCCCAAATCCACAGCTACCTTCAATTTTTAAGACGCTGAATTTTCAGATGATCGTAACTTTTGACTCGAACGTCCGTTTGACGCAATCTTTTTTTTGGATCCTCGTATTTTTTCGAGATCTATTTGAAAAACTCATCCGCTTCAACTGAATATCTTTTTTTATTTTTTCATCATATTTCTACTATTCAAAGAATGAGTAAAAGGCGTTTTTGGGAAAATAGACCCGCGCAAACCGCGTCACGGTGGTTTGGCTGCGTAGATATCGAATAAATACGCAGGTTCAACAAAAATATCGCATCAAACGGACGTCCGAGGATCGAGTTATGGCCGTTTGAATTTCCTTTTTCCTTTCTCATCTTATTTCTACTATTCAAAGAATGAGTAGAATGCGTTTTTTGAGAAATCGGCTCTCTCAAACCACCTACGGTAGTTTGGTTGGTAGATATCGAAAAAATACGCGGGTTCAAAAAAAAATCGCCTGAAACGGACGTCCGAGCCCGAGTTATGGCCGTTTGAAATTTCCCAAATCCACAGCTACTTTCAATTTTTAAGACGCTGAATTTTCAGATGATCGTAACTTTTGACTCGAACGTCCGTTTGACGCAATCTTTTTTTTGGATCCTCGTATTTTTTCGAGATCTATTTGAAAAACTCATCCGCTTCAACTGAATATCTTTTTTTATTTTTTCATCATATTTCTACTATTCAAAGAATGAGTAAAAGGCGTTTTTGGGAAAATAGACCCGCGCAAACCGCGTCACGGTGGTTTGGCTGCGTAGATATCGAATAAATACGCAGGTTCAACAAAAATATCGCATCAAACGGACGTCCGAGGATCGAGTTATGGCCGTTTGAATTTCCTTTTTCCTTTCTCATCTTATTTCTACTATTCAAAGAATGAGTAGAATGCGTTTTTTGAGAAATCGGCTCTCTCAAACCACCTTACGGTAGTTTGGTTGGGTAGATATCGAAAAAATACGCGGGTTCAAAAAAAGCATCGCCTGAAACGGACGTCCGAGGACCGAGTTATGGCCGTTTGAAATTTCCCAAATCCACAGCTACCTTCAATTTTTAAGACGCTGAATTTTCAGATGATCGT
>NW_026019967.1:0-1990 GCF_900185275.1 Solanum verrucosum
TCAACCTTCTTGGAAGACGTGCTCAGATGAAAATTCTGACAGCTAGGTTAGCTTCGGAAGATCAATTTTGGTCTAGAACGACCCTTTGTTCACTTCCCGAGATTTTAGATAGCAGTTGTGGAATCTGGTTCAAAACGATACTGGATGTGGGACCCACTTTTCATCGAAGCGAGCTCCAAATGGAAATTCCGCCTTCACCGTTGAGTCCGAAATGTCGTTTCCAATCAGATTCCATATAAGGTTTGTATTTTTCCGACTTCGAACGAGTCCGAAACATCGAAATTTAAGTTTGAAGGGTTGTAGAATTTAACGCGGCGGTGACGTGGCAGAGGAGTGAAATCTGGAAATTTCCAGAATTTAAAAACGAAATTCGTCCAATTTTTTTTGTTCAACTTCAACTCAAGATTGCTCCTTCATTTTGAATCCAAATTAAGTGATTCAAAAGGCAAACTTCAAGAGAATTTCGAGGGGAATCTAGCGGTGATCTCGGAAACGCGAGGGGAGGTTTCGTTTGAGGTAAGAAATCAATTTTAGCCACTGCCAGTGTGATTTCCGGATGGTTTTGTTATTGAATTTTGAAATGTGAGATCTTGATCATCGTAAGTCCGTTTTAAGTCATTCTTGGGGCTAACTTGTAGAGTTTTTCGCAAGGATCGTCGTGGTATAATCTGTTTGGGTTGAAAGGGTCTCGTTTTTCCGAAAATTGGTGATCAAGGGGCTGCCCTTTTTAATTATTGTGGCTGATTTGCGGTGTTGTAGGCATCTGTTTGTGCTAAAATTTTGGGGTATTAGTTTAGTAAGGTAGTTGGGACGTTTCCACGGATTCGATTTTGAGATTCTAATTGTGGGCCCCACAATCCCGTTTTATACCCGATTTTGGGTCCGTCTCCGAAAAATATAATTTTAGTGTCAATTTATTCGTAATGACGAGGTGATTAACCTTTTGTTAGTGGGGAAGCATTTGGAGACCGTTCGGAGAGGAAAAGATCCGGTACCGTGAGTTGGAGCCCGCGTGATCGGCTTTCAGGTAGGCTATGGTTTTCTCTCGTGAGATTGAGCATGTTTAGGCAATTGTTTATTGATTTGCTTGAGTATGGAGGGGTTCGGGTGTCGAGCATGCTAAATTTCTATAATTCCTGCCTTAGACCTTATTTCGGGAAAGTGTTGGATTATGACAGCATGTCTCTTGATATTATTGAATATCCATATCTGGTGGTGTATATGATAATATTGAATTGAAGTATGTTTGGCCTTAGTCTAGGCTTAGACTAGTGTTGCCATAGACTTGCGAGATTTCGGATGTCGTTGGGCAGTAGAACTTTTTCCGACGTCGTTTCGGACGGTCAGCTCCTTGTAGACTGATATAGCAGACTTGAGTCTGATAGTCGGTAACTCAGCTTATGACCTTGTATCCATAATGCCCTGCTTTTCTATTAGCTACAGTACCCGGTTAAAGTCCGTGGTCCAGCTTACTTATGTCCAGGCTTAGCTACAGTACCCGGTTAGAGTCCGTGGTCCAGCTTACCTGTGATCTGGTTTTAGCTACAGTACCCGGTTAGAGTCCGTGGTCCAGCTTACTTATGTCCAGGCTTAGCTACAGTACCCGGTTAGAGTCCGTGGTCCAGCTTACCTGCGACCTGGTTTTGGCTACAGTACCCGGTTCGAGTCCGTGGTCCAGCCCACCCGTGCCCGACCTTTGGCTACGGCGAGTCCGTGGTCCAGCCCATATAGGTTGACTCATTAGCTATAGTACCCGGTTCGAGTCCGTGGTCCAGCTTGCACGTTGTATTCCCAATTCCTCACTAAAGCTTCAGTTTAGTCTTGATTACTCTCATCTGTAGGTTGAGGTTTTGGAGGTTGGAGAGATTCCGGTTAAAGTCCGGGACATAATGAGATCTTGGAATATGATTGGGAATGGTTCAGTTAAAAGTCCGGAATTTGGTAATATTGTGATAGACCTTCTAGCTCCATTATTTTTTTATTACTGCCA
>NW_026019968.1:0-18504 GCF_900185275.1 Solanum verrucosum
ACACAAGAAATTCTAACTATAGAACTTCTTGAATTCTATTCCTAAGAACTCTCAATATAGTAGGCTTTTGCGTATTTTCTTACTCTTTCTTCCTCGTTTCTTGATGCTGCAAAGACAATCTGTCTTGTCTGCTTTTGACATCCTTTTATAGAGTTGAAAGATTGGTGTCCAATGTATACAAGGAAACGACATAAAGTTGTGTACGAAAAGGAAAGGATTTATTTTTACCTTTTATTACAAATCCTGTTACACACAACTTCCTCTTATTTTTTCCTTCTTTACTCTGCTTCTTTTCAAGCCTTCTTTGCTCTCTTTGCTTAATTCCTTTTTACTCCTTTTTGAACCCTTTTAAAATCGGTTTGCATATCAAGATGTGTCTATCATCAAAACTTCATAAATCATCAAATAAGATAGAAAAAATTTACCAATCTTTTGGTTCAAAGAAATTGGAGGATATCTTTGAAAAATCCACCATGAATATTATTTCTCTACTTAATTATATGGAATTCCAAGATAACTTTCGCTCTATTATCCATTATACCGTCTTGGGTGTGGGTGGATTAACCCATACGTAGAAGTAGGGTTGTTCACCATTTGGTGAAAATCAAATCAAATTGATTTAAATAAAATGAATTGTTATGATTTAATTCAAATTTTAAATTTTAAAAATATAATATATTGATTTGACTTGATTTTAATAGTTCTCTACTTATTTTACACCTATGGTAAAACCCATATTTCTTAAAAATATATGCCAAAGATAAAAACACTATTGAGCTATTGTTTTCTAATCTTCATTTCTCTTGGTGGTTACCTTTATTCATATTTAAAATATTGTGCTTTCAATTGATCTGTTGCTTGATAGGATATCTTAGATGGTCTATGTATTAATTAGATTAGGGTTGCATAGCTTTAAACAATAGTTGTATGACTTGCTGTGATAGTGTTTGTTGGTTAATACTAATTTTGAAGTATATAATTATCTCATGTTTATTGCCTTACTATTATCAAATCAGTAACTGCATAAATCGAACAAATTGACAAGAACAAAATCATTGAATTTTTATTAGTTTTAGAAATTTAAAAATCGATTAAAATTGATTAGATTATAATTAAACTCGATCCACCAAATCAGGAACACCCTTATTAAATAGTAAAATGAGTTATATAAAGGAAAACTGTAAAATATATTTTTCACCTAAGAGATTGCCCTTAATTTCTTGTAGTCCATTCCATCACTTAATTGTTGCAATAGTACTTTTAAGGAAAGAAACCCATCAGGTGGGAGTTGGTATCTCCTAATATATATAATAATATCAGTAAAAATATAAATCGGAACGTTGGATTTTCATCCAAGCCTCCAAGAATAATGAAGGATTTAAACTCGGAATTTTATCGGAATTACATACTCTGTTATAGGATCAAGTGCATCAACCACCAATATTTCCTAAGCGGTTTCTTACAAGACATGTGGAGTCTTGTATTTTTTTAACAACAACCATTCTTATCTAAGGAATCTTTCTTGGTTGTTTGTGTTGTTCTTGGATGACCCCAATTCCTCTTTATAGGACAAGGTTAGGACTTGTAACTCTTATTCATCAAGAGTTACATCACCCCTTATCCAATAATCCCACTCCATCAGAATACATAACTCTTCTTCTACTATAAGGGAGTTATTAGTGAGTTGTAACTTACTTCATGAATGAAGCAAGTTACTAGTCACCATCAATGTTTACTATTTCCAACATCTCCCACTCCACATGTAAACACAAGGGTTAATTTGAAATAAATTTTCTTTGACATCATACGAGTGTATTGTCGTACCGTTCAACACTAAGTGGGGAACTTACCTATAAAATTTTTTCTAATCAGCATAAGAGACTACCACCTTATGATCATTTATGATATATTAATCAGTCATAAAGTGCCTTAGATGCCCCAGACATGTCTTATAACACAATGGCTTCTTTTAACCCTCCATTTCAATTTTCATATGCCTTGTGTCCACACTTATAGCTAACTAAAATAGGTTTCATAAGACCGGTCTCAAGACACAAGCATAATGTGTATATATTTGACATGATCTTCCTTTCGCCCACAATCACTAAGATCAGGATTAATTGCTTTCCTAGCATTACTCCTTCAGGTCGCATTTTCATAACCTTTAGATTCATACTAAAGTAGCATACACTAACCCATCACCTCATGATATTGTCAAATGTATAAGGGCACTAGTGAAAAAAAAAACTTTCATGGTCTCACATAAAAGTGAAGTAGGGTGTATTCACTTACCTTTCAATTGCGGTAATGAAGCACATGCAGTATTGAAATGCATGTACAGTGAGCCTCTATTCCATCAGAGTGTATGTCGATTTTCATTCTTCACACTGTACAAATCTTCCAAGTAATCATTTTACTTGACTTGAGTTCTACCACTCATTGTACTTTTAGAGGAGATCTCACATCTGGCTACAATATTATGGGTAGTGGGAATCCATAATTTCTACCTTTTTTGACATTTCTCTTGGATCTCATCCTAGTCTTTTACTAGGGTGACTTTAAAAACATGTTCTTAATCGAAGGTGCCACATATATTAGTTATCATTTTTTAGCGTTAAGAAACACAGATGTCTCATCTTGGCTCACTTTCATAAGCGCCAAGGCGGTCTCATGTGAGGAAGCCAACCTTATCAACTTGTACGACATACTCTAATATTGTGAACGTGCTAATCAATAATAATATGAAATACCATAAAAAAAAACATCAAAAAGATATCCATACATTATGATCAAGATGTTCAAATAAGGAAATTTATCATTTTAGATCCCATGCAAGCCTAGAGATTTCACACTGTTTAACAAAAACATCTCTAGGTATTGGTTTGTTAAGGGATCTGCTACCATCTTGTGCGTAGAAATGTAATGTAAAGCGATTTCCTTACTGCTATGATATTCCTAACAAAATTATACATGTATCTATGTGCTTCTTTACTATGATACTAGGGTCTTTAGTGTATGTCATTGCTGCTTGGCTATCACAAAAAATTTGCACCATCTATTGGCCTGCAATGACCTAAGTGCTCCATGAACTTTAGCCATACAACTTCTTGTATTGATGTATAGCATGCAATGAAATCTGCTTCCATACTGATAAATTATACATGTTTGTTTCTTGCTACTCATGAAATGGTACCATTGTTAAGCAAAAAAACATAACCAGAAGTGGACTTTCTTTCATCCAAGTCTCCACCCAGTCAGCATCAGAGTAGACACCAACTGTAAGTCACTTCCTTGATAACATAATTTGTAATCACAGTGCCCCTTAAGTATCTTAAGATTCTCTTAACAGCTTTCCAATGTTTGTCCTGGATTAGATTGATAACGAAACAAGACCCACTGCATAAAAATATCGGGACGTGTACAACATTGCATACTTAAACTCCCAATTGCACTTGAATATGGGACCCCTTCATGGCATCTTTTTCACTTTGATTTTTGGGACATGTTTCAAGGCTTAAATTTTCACCTTTAGCTAGGGGTGTCTATTGATTTACAGTCTCTCATCCTGAATCGTTCAAGAATTTTCAATGTATGATTCTTGTGATAAAGTTATTAAATTCTTAGAGCGATCTCTATGAATTTTAACTCCAAGGATGAATTTTGCTTCTCCCATGTCCTTCATTTCAAAATTTAGGGACAACCAACTCTTTATAGCCTTTACAAAAGTAAGACTATTTCCAGCTAATAGTATGTCATCCACATAAAGGGACAATATCACAAAATCAGTTTCAGACCGCTTCATATACACACAATGGTCTTCATCGATCATATTAAAGTGTAAGACGTAATAGCGCGATGAAATCTTAAGTACCATTCTAGATGATTGTTTAAGTCCATAAATAGACCTTTTGAGCTTGCAAACTTTGCGCTCTTGACCATTTTGGATAAAACCTAATGGTTGTTCCATATAAATTTCTTCATCTAGTTCCCCATTGAGAAATGCAGTCTTTACATCCATTTGATGTAACTCCAAGTTCATACTTGCAACTATAGCTAGAATCAGTCTAATAGAGCTAAATCTCACAACGGAGAGAAAGTATTTTCATAATCAATGCCCTCTTGTTGTGTGTACCCCTTAGCCACCAAACGAGCTTTGTAGCGTTCAATTACACCATCCACCTTTCTTTTAATTTTGAGAACCCATTTATTCCCAACTGTCTTTCGACTTGGCGAAAGATCAACCAAATCCCAAACATGATTTGTCCTCATGGACTCCATTTCCTCTTTCATTGCTTCTATCCACTTATCCTTAGTAGGGACTGAAAAAGCCTCTTGAACTGAATTAGGCTCTTCATCATCTTGCGGAGTAACTATTAATGCTTCCCCTTCGATATGAAATCGATGTCGGGTATAGTTCCTCGTGTACTCTTCCGCACATGTGTCTCTTGTGGAATATTCTCTAAATGAGATAATTCTCCCACTTGGATCAGCAAGAGAGGTACAATTTCTTGTTCCTCACTTCTTTGATCTTGAAAATTTTCTTGATGATCCACAACTTCATAAAATGACAAGTTCTATCAATATCACCCTTACTAGGAAATTCAGTCTCTAAAAATGTGGCATCTCGTGACTCAAGCTCTGTTATACTTCCATCTTCATTTTCTCCTAAAGATATAACCTTTGATTGCTTTGAATAGCCAATGAAGATGCATTTCTT
This sequence comes from Solanum verrucosum, assembly GCF_900185275.1. Classification (NCBI taxonomy): domain Eukaryota; kingdom Viridiplantae; phylum Streptophyta; class Magnoliopsida; order Solanales; family Solanaceae; genus Solanum; species Solanum verrucosum. The sequence goes on from NW_026019968.1 coordinate 4,718, forward strand.
GCCCCTAGGGCCTAACTTCCCATATTTATGAGAAGAATCATGCACGTATGCAGACCCCAGGGTCGCAATATATTTAAGTTAGGTTTTCTACCCGTCCATAATTCATAGGGTGTGGAAGCAACGGACTTAGAGGGCACACGGTTAAGCACAAAAGTTGCAGACATCAATGCGTCTCCCCAAAAGGAAATTGGCAAGTTAGCTGCGCCATCATAGACCTAACCATTTCAAGCAAAGTTTCTATTTCTTCGCTCAGCTACTCCATTTTGTTGAGGAGTGTATGGAATTGTTAATTGTCTTACAATTCCTTTTTCATCACATAGATCCTTAAATTGATCTGATAGATACTCACGCCCACGATCAGTTCTTAAAGCTTTTATTCTTAAGTTTAATTGATTCTCCACCAAATTCATAAATTGTCTAAAGCATTCCAATGCTTCTGACTTATGGGAGATCAAATAAACATGACCGTGACGTATAATCATCTATAAATGTGATGAAATATGAGGCTCCACCTCGCCCTCACACTCATAGGACACATATATCTGAATGGATGAGTTGCAATGGAAACTCAGTTCCTTTCAAATGGTTTTCTATCGTTTTTCCTGCTAGACAATATTCACATATTGACATTTCAATTTTAGTTAAGGACCCCCAACAATCCTTCTTTTGCCAATCTATTCATTCTTTCAAGGCCTATATGTCCAAGTCTAGCATGCCAAATATTTATATCTAAATTGGAGTTGTTGTTAAAGCAAAACAACCATGATTATTAGATATATAATTAAAACCACAAATTGTGTCCAACACAAAAAAACCATCAAAAAGGTAACAGAACCATAATATTCAGTGCCATAAATAATGTCAACAGAATTATTGTGAAAATTCACACTGAAATTTAATTTAAGAAAGAAACAACTAAACTAAATCCGCCGAATGTCTGGAACATATAAGACATCATGTAGGAGAAGGATTCGTCCACCTTGCAACTCTAGTTTGCATGTTCTGATCCCTTTCACTTCAATTGATGCATTGTTCCTACATAAAGCCATCTGCTCCTGGAAGGCAGTTGGCCATTCTCATGCATGTTCCTCTGTCTCTAGCTATGTGGTATGTGGCTCCTGAGTCAACAGTCCACAAAGTATTAGCATCTGCCATTAATGCAGTACTAGAGACATAAGCAAAATGTGGAGTTTTAGTGCATGATGTTACCTTATTCTGCTGGGCAATCCCGCGCAAAATGACCCATCTTGTGACAAGAATAACACTCCACTTTGGCCATATCAATCTTCTTAGCACCACATTTTCCTCTCTTCTTAAATTGAGATTTATCCTTCTGATTTGACTTATCAGACCCCTTTTTCTTCCATGCTTTCTTGTTCTTGTTCTTTTGCTTAGGATTAGAAGTCCCAGCAGATTCAAAAGCTTGATCAGTTGCTTTAGAAGCGTCACGACGCTCATCTTCAAGAACAAGATGGTGCTCAATGTCTTCAAAAGACTTGATGCTTTCATTGTGGGTCATATGAATTTTCATATATTCCCAACTAGCAGGAAGAGATCTTATAACAACTTGCACTTGTTGTTCATCAGAAAGATTATGACCAGCTGATTTTAGTTCTCGTATCATATTTGACATCTCTCTTAAATGCTGCCTTATCGATGAATTAGGGCGCAGTCTATAGGTGTCAAACTTAATGGTCAACCTCCTAAGTTTTGTAGCAGAAGTGCCACCAAACTTATCTTTCATGCTATCCACATGGCTTGGGCCGATAAGATTCAAACTCACACATAAGATCATCAGCCATACTACTCAGCAACGTTATGCGAGCAATACTATTTTTCTTCTTCCAGACTTGAAAAGTCTCAAGATTTCTCTCATGTTGTTGGGTGTCTTCACCCGCCGGCTCAACCATCACATGGTTTAGGTCTCCAAAACCTCTTGCTCTTCAAGAATGTATTGAATCTTACGGTGCCAAATGTCATAATTATCACCATTTAATTTTTCACCCTTATTTCAATTCAGCAATAATAGTCTTTGAAGCCATTTTATAAACTTATACGCACATAGAAGACATAGCACAAATAAGCACCAAACACATTTTTTTTTATTTGCTGCAAAATTGCATCTAAATTAATATTGTCCAGCTAGAAGCCCATGTTCAAAAGTCTACGTTTGTCTTACTTTCATCACATGTAACCTTAAGCATACCAATATTATTTTTAAATCAATTGTGTGCTAATAAATTATGATAGTTCTAAATAAAAAAAATGTCTATCAATAAGAACTCCCACTCAATATATATATAAATTTATAAATCGTTCAATATACATGTCTCAAACAAATGACATAAACCATAATCATGGATTATTTTTATTTTTTTTAATTGAAATTTGCCTAGAAAACTTTTAGAATTTAAAAAATTTCCCAATTATGTTTTCAAACAGTGAACTTTCAGCACTCATGTCTCATTTATTCGATGTCAAAAAATGACAAATAATATATCGTTGAAAGGTTTTGAAAGTATCTTTCCAGTGATATATGTCTTGCACACATCAAAAACATGAAGGGGAGAAAATGAGCTTGAAAGTTGGGCAGTCTTGTTGAAATTTCCAGCAGTCCATTTTTTTTTTCTTTGGCAGCCAACTTTCAACACCCATATCTCCTTCATCCGATATCAAAATTTTACAAATAATATATCGATGGAAAGCTATCGAAAATATCTTTCCATTAATATATGGCTTGTTCAGTTTGTCAGTCCACTCTAGGAGATAACTTTGCCGAAAGTCAGTACGTTTATAAAAAAAATGAAAAACTTTTTCGAAATGTAATAAAATCGAAAATCCGCTTATACTAATTTTTATGATGCAATGGTGAAAAGATAATCACATCTAACAAACCTTGCTCTGATACCAATGAAGGATTTAAACTCGGAGATTTATGCGGAATTATACATACTTCTTGTTATAGGATCAAGTGCTATCACCACCAATTGCCTAAGCGGTTTCTTACAAGATCACTATGGAGTCTTGTATTTTTTTCACAACAACTACACTCTTTATCTAAGGAACTCTTTTCTTGTGTTGTTTTGTGTTGTTCTTGGATGACCCCAAGTCCTCCCTTTTATAGGACAAGGTTAGGACTTGTAACTCTTATTCATTCAAGAGTTACATCACCCTTATCCTATAACTCCCACTCCATTCAAGAATACACAACTCTTCTTCTTTTACTATAGGAGTTATTTAGTGGAGTTGTAACTTACTTCATGAATGAAGCAAGTTACTAGTCAACCCATCAATGAGTGTATCTATTTCCAACACTTCCCATGTACATTTTTTCATTGTGATTTCACATTAATATTTGTTCCTTCTACATCAGGCAGGTTATAATTTTTTGTTGGTAAATTAATAGTAGAATCAGTTGGTAATTTGAATTACCAACGGTTGTTGATCCGTTGCTAAAGGGATCACTGGTGAATTTATCCAACCAATTTGATATCATTATTAGCATAATCACCAACAAAAAATTGATTAGTGAACTACAAAAAAATTGTTGGTAATTTTTGAATCTTGACCCTAAGATTTTCATTGGTAAATTACTAACTAAAATTCAGTCAGTATTTCATAAGTAACTTTACTAATGGATTGAAAATGCATACTTTAATCATTATTCATGATTAGATTGCCCTTTAAAAGATTGAATATAGTTTGAGACCAAACACACTAGTAAGAATATTTGAATGGTGGATAACGTCATTTAAAATCTTAAACTGTTAAAAAAATCATAATATTTTTATTTACTTGAATATAAATCTTAAATTAACAAGAGCGAACACTTTAAAAGCCAGAGATACATAATCAAGAAATATGAGCTCCTTCAAGGGAGTACCAATGTTGTTGTAATTGACACCCCTCTTCTTCTTGTCTTTCTTCCTTAGGCAACAACCCGAATTCAGAATTTCGAATATGCATGAGATTCAATGTCAAATTCCTAGTAGCATCATTCATAGGCCCCCAACCATGTGTCTCAAGGACCATATGATCGTGATTATGTGTCGAATTCAAATTCTCCATAGTCTGTTAAGCTAGATTAGCTTCTCTACTTTGAGCATTAAGCTCACTACATTTTGTAGGGAGATTGCTCTTTGATATCCATGAATCATTCATGGATGACAGAAGAGAGAGAGCATGTCCATATTCATTTACTCCATAGTTTCCTGCTTTGTGATTTATTTTTTTGTTAGGACAGTAAATAGAGTTATATCTTGCTTTAAAAATGAGAAAAAGAGTTCGAAATATATCCAAATTTGACCGAAGTTGTTGTAACAATCTCAAACTTTGAGCAGGGCCTATTACCCCTACACTATTTAATAGAGTATTTTAAAGGTATATATGTGCCCACGTGGACAAGTTATTATATATTTATAATGATGCGATATTTATGATGTTCACTTGGGCATATATATACCTTTAAAATACACTATTGAAAGTGCAGGGGGTAATAAGTCCTTCCCAAAGTTTGAGATTGTTCCAACAATTCAGATATATTTCAAACCTTTTTCCAAAGATCAAATCCATATATTTTAAAGTAAACTAACAAATGTACAATGACTTAATACACTATTAGCCCTTAAACTTGTCAGAATATTTCATTGGTACATATCATATGTTTTTAACTTCACCACCATGTAATTATTGCATATCTTAGCACAAAATATTGTTTAATCAAACAAATCCAAACAAAACTTTATTAAGGTGAAGTGTTAACTTGAGAGGGGTTTGTGGTTTTAGTATAATGATGTTGAGAGCTCTTTCTTCTTCTCTCATTATGTCCTGCTAATCTCCTCCTGCGACTCCTTTTTGACACATCAAACTCACTCACTGAATGAAACCTTCATATAATAAATCCAAAAACAATCATCACAAAAAGTTACTATATATAGGGTTTACTTTGGATAAGCAATGATACATGATTAAATGTAGACTAAGACAATTAGACAAACTAATACAAATATAAAGAGATATATCTTGGTGCAATTTATTTACCTTATAACAAAAAAAAGTCGTTTGGTATACGATATACGATATAATAATCCCAAAATAAGATGTAGAATTATTTTGTCCCATGTTTAGTTAGAGGTATAAGATATAATAATCCCAAGATAAGATGTAGAATTATTTTGTCCCACGTTTAATTGGAGTATTAGGTAGCCTTTGAATTATTTATCCACCATTTTTATCATAGCGATGAGATAATCAATTAAATTATTTCATATACATGATGAAACAACTACTTTTTTCAACATAACTTATCTCAAAATTAATTATCCCGAATAAGTTGTTTCCTACCAGTAATTATCCTATTAGTACTGGATAGTTGTACATCAGAGAAAGGTGAATTAAATGAAGAGAGTTAGGAAAATTCTTCAAAAATAACCTATTTAAAAGTCAAAGAAGTACAAGAAAGTAACAAGAGAAGCTTTTACTCTACAACCTGTCGGTGTATTTTAACTTTTTTCTTTTTTAAATATGATCAATTTATAAAACTTGAAATCTATAGTTTGTTAAGCCTAACTTCTTTTATATCTATATATATATATATATATATATATAAAGAGTTTCTTTTTTGGATTGTTTTATTTCTTCGCTTTTTTGTTTTTTCAAAAAATTTTGAATGAGTTTTTCATCAGGCTTTCCTTTTGATATGAAATTTTGTTTGCAAATTTCTCTGCTAAAAGTATATATATATATATATATACGAAAATAGTTTTTTTTTGTCTTCTTCATATTAGTAGTTAATCTAGATGATAACCATAACCACCATAAAAAAATAGATCATTAATATAAAATATAATCCAGGTTACATGCTATTACAGTTAAAATATATAAAAATGTTAAAATTCTATACGGTGACTTTTGTATAAGGTAAACTCATATACTTGGTAACAAATAAACAATAAGTAACATGATAAATTATACTAGTGATATTTAATAATTATGATCTTTCGTATTATCAATGGAAAAAGATTTAAAAAGTCTTTAAATTAAGTTAAATTGAAAAAATATATCTATATTAATATTTTTTTCAAAAATGTCCTTATCGCTAATAATTTGGTTCAGAAATATTTTTACGTTTCAAAAAAATCACTACTATTACTTAATGGATCAAAAATGCTTTTTTTCTAAATAAATAAATTATTTCCCAGAAATATCTTTCTGACTACTCATTAAGTTATTATAGGAACATTTTTAATAATTAAACTATTGACAATAAAGATATTTTTAATAGTAATAACCTGCTACACTGTTGACAGAAGCGTTGTTGAAGGCCAAGAAGCACAACTTTAGGAGCTTTGGCATGCATTTCACACACTTTATGCCTTTGAATTAACCAGCGCCACGTGGCACTCCTCCACTTTACACTATGCCCATATCTATTTAGTCAAAAGCCAGGCATACGCCAACCATACATATCTCTTTCTCGTTCAGACACTTGGGCACCGCCGCTGCAACCACCGTTGACGGCCCCACCAAACCCCCACTGCCACTTGGCAAATATTGTCTCGCTCTCTTGCAAGGGCGGCTCAACGTAATCGAGGGCCTAAAGCGAAATTTCAATTCAAGACCTAAAATATAAACAAACTTCGTATACGTATTTATTCAAATTTTATTTTTCTAACACTATTTAGATGAAATATAATATTGTTTTTTTCAGTTATTAGTTTTAGGTAAGATTTTATTAGCTCAACATTGAAATACCTCCATTCAGTGAGGCAATTATTATATGAATTGTTAACATAATTCTATAAATAATAAGTTGACAAATATTAAATAAAGATAAGAGTAGAATCATAGAATCTCAAGAAGTTGTTGACTTGGTATACCCCATTTTAATATGCTTGTTGTAATGCTTGAAACTAAAATTTTAAAACAAATAAAAAAGAATTTGTAATACACTTTGTTCAATACTTTTCACTATTAATTCTTATTAACAAAGTGCAAAAGATGTTAAAGTGGGTGAAATAATATATATTTTAAATATTATACTTTTTATCTTAAATAATCAATTTTTTCTATAAAAATTTAACACATAATTTATTCTTAATAAAAAAATTGGGGCCTCCTAAGGCATAAGCCTTATTTTACAAAGCATAGAGCCGCCCCTGCTCTCTTGTTAATTACAAACCCAACCACTTGTCCACTAGTTATAACCTCGTGAGCCTGAGGGGGCGCGTAGTTATTTTACCTTTTTCCTAAATTTAGATTCAAAGACATTAAATGAGGATCCGAGTAATTTTGTAAATAATATTCACCTTCATTCATTCGCCTTTTTACTTCGAAACTGTTTATTAGACATGTAATTTGTCCAACCGTTAAGCCTTGATGATTAGTGTTCCACTGAATGAACTGAGACCGAGAAGAAGTGATAGTTGTACTTGTAGTAGTAGTACCAAGTTGCCACAAGTCCCATGCAGGAGTAGAATTACTACTTTGTCCTCCAGTACTCCCACCATTGTTATTAATGCTGAAAAAGTTGCAACTCCTGTTTTCCATTATTGCTTATTTTTCTGGGAGAAGTACAGTACTAAGTACTATGGGTCTGTGAATGGTAAGTGGTACTTTGTGGATATAATGTTTTGGAGTGTGATAACTCATAAGTAGAGCCGTTAATATGGGCTAGGTCTGTTGGGCCGGCCTGGTCTAATCTGTGATTTGATAGGGTTGGGTTACGATTTTTTAAGCTCATTTAAGAAAAGGGCTTTTTAGCCCAGTCTAAATAAGCATGCGTATTTGTAGGGCTTGAGAAATATGGATAGGGCCGGCCCGTGAGACAAATAAAAATTAATTCAAAAATAAAAATAAAATAGAATATTAAAAATAACAAGAGTCTAAACTCAAAATTTGTTTAAAGTTTAAAATATTTCAATTTAATTACAAATTATGTTTATAAAACATGTACTTCATAAAATAAAAATTCCCTAAAATTTCTAGGGAAATCACTACATAGGTCATAGCCTATGAAATATTGTCATAGTTTTTGTGTTTTATTATGATCATTGGAAAACAATTAGGTTAATATTTCTATTTAGCTATTTATACTTTTACTTGAAATCAAACTAAATAATTATTATAAAGATAATTTTATTTGTGTATTTAATAAACAAGTAGTAACACTAACACCACGTAATATTGTCTTGTCGATAGTTATGATAATATTTTTTAATTATAATTTAATTTTAAAAATCATAAAAAATATACTTTAAAGAAAAGAGGGCTGACCCGGCAAAGCCCGTAGCCCACGTACTTGTAGGCTGGATCGAACTATTTTCTGGCCCACACAAAAAATGGGCTAGCCCGGCCTGACCCATCAAATTTCAAAGTCTGTATGGGTTAGCCCGAATGGGGTGGGCTAGCCCATATTGACAGCTCTACTGATAAGACCCTTATATGAGAAGAAATTGAATAGATCGAAACGTTTCTAAACTTATCGAGTTTTATTTATTTAATCATGTATATATTTATATTCAAATGTTTTATTGACATAATTAGCCTTTTGAATTTAGTAAATTGAGTAGTTTTGATCTTCTTAAGCGCTGATGTGGTAAAGAGTGTGAATGTCTGATGTGTAAGAGGGAAAAAAAGTCTAAAATATCAATTTCCAAATGGGTATTTTCAACTATTGATTAGGGGTCATTTGGTAGTTGGGTAATTAGACTTATGCATGTATTAATAATGTATGAGTTAGTTATGAGTGAATTCATATATTAATTTAATGTAGGTAGTAGTTATATACTCATTCTGTCACTAAATATTTGTCCACTTTTGAATTGATACACCTACTAAGAAAACAATTATTGACATAGTGAATTTACCATTTTACACCTATTAATTATGAAGTGAATGAATTAAAAATGTAAGCTATTCAAGAAGTTCTATCTTTTTTCAAAATTAATTAATTGAGACTATAATAGATAAAAAAAGATTTTATCCTTTTTTTATTTATCCAAATGGACAAGTAAAAAAAGAAAATTGAACAAATAATTAGATAAATAGAAAGTATTTATTAATTTTTCCATTTTCTATATTAAGTTAATCTAATTCAACTTTAACCCCAAAGATTAATCAAACTTATTCCGAAAAAGTGAAAATATACCAATAATTTTGTGATGAATGGAGTGATTATTTTATAGTTTCTACACTACATATAAAAAATGTGGCTAAAAAGAAGAAATAACCAGAGAGTCTGCTGAAAGCAAAGGACACATCAGGCCTTTGTGTTCTTAAAAAGAAGAAAGTCAAGATATGGCCATATCAATAAAGAACATACTTCCTATGTCTCAATTTATATAATTTATTTTGCTTTTTAAAGAAAGTTTAGTTTTGACTTAAAAGTTGGTCAAATCTACTTTTAAATAAGTTTTTAATATCTGAAAGTGTTTGACAAATATAAAAAATAAATGAAACTAAGTTAAAAATGATTTAAAAATAAGTAAGCAAGTGTTTGGCAAGGTCAAAATGACTTAAAATAAGTCAAAAATCAAAAGTAGGTCCTCTTCTACTTTTTATTTTTTGACTTTATTATTTTTGACTTAAAAACTACTTTTTTAAGCCAATCCAAATGGGGTCTTAGTCCATTCAAATTAAAAATAACATATTTATATATTTAATAACAATTTAACTTTAAAATATTTATTCTTATCCTTAATAAAAAAGTTTATAGACATACAAAAATCTATGACTTATTTCACACCATAAGTTTTAAATTCTTTCTTTCTTAAATTTTGCATTAAGTCAAACTAACTTTGGATGCACTAGCGCTAAAGCTAGATTCAATCTCAGGTCTCGCAGGTGATTCCTCTAGCTTTTACCAGTAGCACAATGACATCCTATACATGCTCCTCATAGGTGTATTGTTAATTATATCCTAATTTCTATCAATTTTTCAAGATAGATATACATATATACACATTATTTTTTTCTAAAGTTAACGAGTGCATGTGCACCCATCAAATGAGTCCGCCTCCCATGGGCCGAGGGGGGGGGGGGGGCGGGGGTATAGGGCAGAGAGTGTTGTGGATGATGAACTGTATTCTACTAGAATTGCTACTTGTGCAACTGGGGTTAGAAGCTTTAAAGGAAAAGGCTGTAGTTTGCAGGAGATGATAAGATAGGAGGGACTGATGATCGATTAAGACTTGTATATATTAGTTGCACCACGTGAGTTAGATTAATATGCTTCTTGGACCATATATTTTGTTGACATATTACTTATACAACTATGTATTATAAATTATAATTTTAGTGGAGGAATATATTAATAAATGAACTATGATAGGAATAACAAAGAAAATAATTGTTTTTTTATTCGGTATTTGATAATTGCATTGAACTTTAATTAAATTTGGATTCACGTGTCGTGATAGAGAACATAGTTAAATAATCTTCTTTACGTTGCATGACTCATTTAAGTCGGTGCTCCCAACAATATTTTTTTTTCATTCACAAGAGTCAAATTTATTTAAGCTAGAAGGATTTCAATTATCCCATCACAAATAATGTCGGTTATAAAAGTTGTTATATATAGCTGATAATAATATATAAGGTTTTAGATATTTGGCACTAATAGGTTTGAGGAGACATAAATTAGGCTAACCAGAAATTGAAGAAAGGTGTTTAGACAATCATAAAATATGTTCAGTTCACCGAGGTCATTCACACCAAATAGGAGAGAGTGAATGTTGAAAATTAAGATAGAATGTTAATTAGTGGATAGTTGAGTGTTGTCTTTTTTTTTGGAGGAGGGGAATGAGCTTGACACTAATTTTTACGATCCAAACTACCGTGAATTGATACCCACACTAATTCCCCTGATGACTAGTGGGTGAATCATAATTCATAACTTACCAACTAAAACATTTTATAACTAAATTGTTATCATTATCTAAAAGCATTAAAACAAAAATAAGAATTTCAAACATAATAAATACTAAGTGCAGAAGTCTAACTATGTATCTGTCACTATCCAAAGTACACCTTAGAAATGACATGGTGAATAGGATTTCAAGAGACCCAAACCAGCCACTTGACATAAACATGACGTAATGAAATACAATTCATGAGATATAAACGATATACGTCTCAAATCATAAGGTGACATAAGGATACTAGCAAAGCGCATAAGAGAATTCACTGAATACTACTAAGTCCGACTTAGTCTTTCTAACATCATAGGAGTGGTTGGACGTAACACATACACCATGTACAAGTATGAAAACCAAAATGACCATAAAGGCAATAAAAGTATCCATGATTTTGTCCTCGAATTATGAGGACTCACCTATCAAGCAACCAAAGATGGGCAATTCCGATCTAAGCACGTCCAGGAGGAGGAGTGTAGCACCCTATATTATGAGATAATATAAGCACAAATATGCATTAGTACGATGAACGTACTAAGTATGGGGTAATGCAATAAACGTAAACATGATAATATAGTAAACTTAAACATGATATGCATGACCAGTGAAACGTAATAAAAGCCTTTTGAGAGAAAATCATAAATCATGAACAAGGTTAATGCATACTTGAAAATCGTTAGGAAAAGCTTTGCATTGACTTTTAAAGAAAATATAGTTAATTTGTGAAATATTTATCGTTAACCAATAATAAAATCATGTGAGCTATAACATGAAATTTGGCATGACCCTCACACCAAAAAGGGAAATCTTTAAGGTAGGACTCCGTCTCATTCATTATTGATATAGTGGATTCACTATCTAGGTCATTTAAAACAATCCTACGGGGAACGTAGTTTAGGAAAATGAGATTTCTTTTTGTCACGCCCCGAGCCTACACCCTGGAGTGGCCGGCACTCGAAGACCATTGCTGGCCTCAAGCGAACCCTTTGCCTGACTTACTTAACTCAGCAGAAGACTTAAACTCAATAAAGATAAGTTCATATAATAAACTGGAATGTTATAAAGGAACATTCAACTGGTCATTAAGGCAAACTCAAGTCTCAACATGGAATAATGACAATGAAAAGACTAAAGAACTAACATATGATTGTCTATGAAGCCTCTAATAACAACTCAGATGGATGTTGGGACAAATCCCATAACATCTTAACGAACTAAACTAGAAAACAATGAAATGGATCCTCTGCAATGAGGCTCACCAACAGACTCTGAACTGCTCACTGGATCAACGATGCGCCGGAATGCTGATCCTAGTTACCTGTATCTGCATCATAAAACGATGCAGGCCAACTGTCATCAGTACATTAAATGTACGAGTATGCGAGTTGGAATGCTAAACATAACATAGGCTTGAAAAGGATCTAAAAGAAACACTTACCTGGGCTCTTCTCAACTCATGAATACTTAACTGAACTCATTTAATTATAAAACAATTTAAAACAAGTGCAATATAAAGAAAAATAAAATTGTTTAAAACATGATGTCAACTCATAATCATAAAATCATGAAAGACATATCATGATCCCTCTCAAAGTCTACTTGTGCAATGCATGAATGAAGTTTCATACCCCCATCCATACTTCTTCTGTGATTTGAGATTAGTGCTCAAAACTTAGCTCAAAGACTATCTTGGAAATTTCAGTTTCCCCGCTTGCTTCATTTAGAAAGCTATTACTCTTTTCTAAAAAACTAGCCCCCGTAGGCCCTTTGAAAATCTCAGTTTCCATTCTTATTTAAATGTGAAAAACATTTCTAAATCTCTTTGGGAAATACTTAGTCCCCATATGTTTCTTTGAAGAAAAGAACTTCAACTTTCACTACAACAAAACTGCCCAATAGCGAAGGGAAAACTGGTCGCTATAAGTACGAATCTTGTCCCAAAAGGTGCAATTGCGACCAGGTACACTGGTCCTTATAGACTTAGTCGCTAAGGACCTTTAGGGACGAGATTATCGGGTTGGTCGCTGATTCTTTTTCGCGACTAGTATAATAGTGGTCCCTAAAATACATTTAGGGACCATATGTCTGGTACCTATTCGCACTTATTGAAATTGAAATTATGGTCGTTAAATCATTTTGCGACTAGTTTCTAACTGGTCCTTATATCATTTTGGGATGACTTCTAAGCTGGTCCATAATAATTTTGCGACCAGTTTGAAGCTAGTCTGTAAATCAGGTTGAGACCAGTTTGTAGCTGGTCTATAAATCAATTTATGAGAATTTTAAGCTGGTTCCTATATCATTTTGGGACCATTTTGAAGGTGGTCCATAAATCATTTCGCAACCATTACAAATTTCCTACTCAAAAGGATTTTAAGGACTAACAATCTAGTCCTTAAATCACATTGCATTTGCTATACAACCTGTCGCTTTCATAAATAATATATAATGTAATTACAAAATAAGGTGAGCATAAGTCATCACACTATACAACAATGAGGTAAGCTAGTAAGAATATTGTGATCATGAACCCTTAGCAAAATCATATACTATCCTTAAACTATAATCCAAAGTTGCCTTCACCTTCCCAGTAAAAAATGGTCAATCTACATGTTTTAACATCACCTTTTTGCAAATTTCAGCATCCAAAATCTGTGAAAGAAATAAAACTTTCATTTAGAAGACCTATATATAAAAATAAACAGAAAGATGTGTGATTAAATCAAATAACAATTTCTAAATAAATTGAAGGAGCATTACTCTATTGCATAAAATATGTGCATGTCATTTTCTGTAAGTACTTGATTGGGGACAACCTTTCTGGACAACATTCTCTTTAAAAAACAGAGTGTTTTCCCTAAATCTATTGCAGTG